>NC_062531.1:20545194-20587694 GCF_022655615.1 Tachysurus fulvidraco | reverse complement strand
TAAGAATAAAAACACTTATTACTAAGTGAATAAGAGTGACATAAGTACTACATGCGCTAATGATGTAATTCGTTGTAAAATCATGTTGTATGCTCTAATTCCTAAGTATTGTGTCCGTAGCCTACGTCCATATGTCATGAATGTCATTTCACAGCTAAAAAGTCATCAATCATTTCCTCTCCTCTCACTTCACTGGCTTTCTGTCAGCTCCGGTGTGCTGATGCCCTCGAGCGTGGTGGCTGGCAGAAGGGCTACGCTGTCAGGTGCTGTTACAGACCACTGGCAGTCAATTGAGTTGAGGGGAAAGAGAAACACTTTTGGATGCACCATTCGTACTGGACAGAATACAAATGGGTAGAAGCCGTTCCTCTCCTGGGGTTCTCTCTCTGTTAAAGCTAAAACATATAAGAAAAAAAGAATACACTGAATAGTCGATATACTGAATGGTACATGATGGACTGTCACTTACAGTTGACTAAGTATTCAATTGCCTGAATAAACTCTCTGTCTTCATTTAGTCTTTGAGCAAAGTGAATGGTTTGCAAAGGTAAAGTCTTGCATTCATATTCACTATGAGGTGCATTGTGGTGGATCAGGGCCCTCTATTGGGTTTAACGTGGGGCAAAATCCACCTAATTTATTTTTGAGTAATTGTTCTTGCTCTCTGGGTGGATGAGATACTCTTACGTACTCTCCATACTCTTGGTGTCTTTATAAAATTAGTTAATAAAAACACTCCTCTTCTAGACCTGCATTCACATCTATGCTGTCATTCTGTGTTAGTCCTTTATTCATTTGTCTATGTAACCTGTTCGCTAATGACTTATGTTTTTGTTGTGTAGTTTTCGTCTTGTATTTGGTGTCTTTAAGCCCAAGCGTTGTTTTGTATTACTGCAAGTGTTTTCTAGTCGTGCGATTCGGAAAATGGATTATTCTTTGTTGCAGACATGGTTACACACTTGCATCCTGTTTCTTTACACACCAAATGAACTGATCTTATATTTATATCCACAGACGAAGTAAAATTCGTTTATTCATTTCTAAAGGTTCATTGGTTCTATAAAGGCGAATGGAAAAAACAATGGAAATTAATAGCTTTACTATTCTGCCTTAATTTTATATTAAATGCTTAATCCAATGAGTCACTATATTTAACTCAGGCCTTTTTATTATTATTATATATATATATTTTTTTTTTTTCTACACAATTAAAAATCTCTAGTATTTCACTGAACTTCAGTAGAACATCTGTACTCAGCACAGCGATGCAGAATAACAAGGTAATTTAAACAGAGTTTTATTCAAAGTGTCTGTAATTATGTGAAAGCTAAGGACACACAACAGACAAAACAAACCCAAGAGCTGGAAATAGTTCATGTCTGTTCTTTTAGTATTAATCATTAAAAAACACAATAATACATCTTTTTTTTTTTTTTTTTGAAAAGCAGACAAACATGTATCTTAATGATGGATGAACAGATGTAGGGGGAAGGAGACTGAATTGCCTGAGGGGGAAAAAACCTTAGAAAATTCATATTTTCTCAAATACGATCAAAAATTGACCTGGCAGGTCAGAATATACAGCATATCCTCATGGACCTGTATGTTTGCTGAAGGGAAATGACCTCTGAATACACACACTGCAAAAGCCTGGCAGATATATATATATATATAGAAACTATATAGAAACTTGCTGTATTTATTACGTCGAAAAAATTTTTTACACTGCAAATATTTCCCTCAGGACAAAATAATGTATATCAACAAGATATTTAGTAGGTCAAAGTCCGCATGATAACGTAAAACATTACATAAAAGTGTTCCTCCAAAGCCCATCGATCATCAGCCTTTTTTCTGATATGTCTGTAGAATTGAAGTTGCATTTGTTTTGGTATGTATAGTAGCATTTCATTCGTTAAACGATAGCATTAGCATCGATAGCATGGTTATAGCAACAAAGGCAGGCTCGTCTGTCTGTTCTGACTATTTTCTTTATGATATTCATTATATAGTTAAAAATAACTTAGTAAACATAACAAAACAGAGATATACAGTGGGGCTCGAAAGTTTGGGCACCCCAGGTAAAAATTTGTATTAATGTGCATAAAGAAGCCAAGAAAAAAATGGAAAAAATCTCCAAAAAAGGCATCAAATTACAGATTAGACATTCTTATAATATGTCAAAAAAATTAGATTTTATTTCCATCATTTACACTTTCAAAACAACAGAAAACAAAAAAAATGGCGTCCCTGCGGAGTTTATAGCATGCACCGCCCCCTTTGGAAAGCTGAGATCTGACAGTGCACATTAATACAAATTTTTACCTGAGGTGTCCAAACTTTCGAGCCCCACTGTAAGTTCTGACAGATTCAAGTCAAACGAAGAGCAAAAGACTGTCACATGAAACCATTTGCTTTTGTGTCATTTCATGTAATGCTTTTATTTCTTGGGATTTTCTGTTCCCGATGAAAGAAGCACCGATTTTTTCATTCTTTCATACATCATTTTCCCGTCCCAATCTGCACCAGTAAGTAGTCCTGAGTCAGTAATCATTAGAACTATTGATTCAGGAGTCATTACACTCTTGACCTTATCTAATGCAAAGTGCACACTAACAAACAGCTGCATATACATGTACATTAACAGATGATGATAGATGTCTAAGCGAGATGGATAAACAAATGAATGTACCACCTACAGAAATTCCGTCTGTATGCGAGCTATACATTTCTATGTGATTTCTGTCATTCGACAGTAGCATGCAATCTCAAAGGCAGCAAGATCACATTATGATAATGCTTTCGCCTGTAAGATGCCACCTTGAGCCACTTTATGCTCAGCCGGTGTGAAGACTCCATGAGTATTAGCGCAGTCTATCTCCTCACCGCAGGATCTTCCGGAGCACAATGATGCGGAACAGCTCGCTGGAGACCAAACATTCTGCTGTGATGAAGCCGAGCTGCACTGAGAGAGCCGAGTACAGCGTGCACTAATGCAACCTGGACAGAGCTCAGACCTGTGTGTGCAGATTTGTTCTTTTATTTTTAAATTTTTTTCTATTCAGATGCTTTTTATCCATTGCATTATTTCCTCAACACATTTTTTTCCTGATAGTGTTTTGTACTATTGCTTAGCTTGCTCATAGCATTCTCAGTGAGATGAGAAGAATAGAACACTTCAACCCATGAAGCTTTGTGAGTGAGAAAATTCTGAACACCTCTGTTTCTAAAATTTTTATACTCCTCACTACCGGTAATATACTATGCACGGTGATCGTGGGTTAGAAAATAAAACCTTTATCTCAGATTATATCAGATAACTGAATTGTTGGGGACTGAAAAAAAAAAAAAAAAAAAAACGAAGATAAAGAGTGACTATATATTTTGAAAGAAATCATTTTGGCTCATGTTTATTAACGGTGTCAATCATCCAGTAAATTAAATTTAAGAAGTGTAATATAGGAAGTCTGTCTGCTTCAGGAAAGAAGAAATCCAACCAAGATCTTCCTAGTAAAACCTATCCTCGTCTTTCCCTCTGACGAGCCATCTCTCCCGTATCTCCCCTATCCACGCAGAGCTCAGAGATGCCTGCGATTGCTATTGTCTCTATGATTGACAGGGAGAGAATGTATATTCCTCCCTCCACAGCTCCCTCTGACATCCACGTGACAATAGGAAGCCTCTCAAGCAAGCTACTACACGTGATGAAGGCTGATACCATCATGATGATATATCCACATGCCAACGTTTCCTTCAAGCCTCTTTCCTAGATCAAGTTTGATAAAGACAAAGTAAATCCACTCCTCACTGCTTGACAGGGAAACATCTGGGAGGACGACTGCCATTCGGATGAAAAACTGGTTCACGGTTCGGTGTTGCGATGCACCAGAAGAAGGTGTACATCTCATTTCCCTTAAATAAAAGTGCCCAGAGTTTCATGTCAGCTGCTTTAAGAAGACAAGCCTGCAATTCTCGCTGCATACTGTCAAAAGCTAAGGAGAGAGGTGATTACTGAGTAGGTTTGCTGACTGCAACAGTGTGTTGTACATTAATCAGTCATCATCAGTGCATGGATTACCATGGTGTGAACCAAATAACAGGGTAGATAATTACAGCCCCTGGTGCCCTCACCTCTCTCAGATTAAAACACCCACCATCTTCATCAAGCTTGTTATTCAGAGTACTGTGAATATTTGGTGCTGCCATATAGACTACTTAATGCCCCCTCTGTCATTCAAGCCTCCGTTAATGATGCACTCAGAGACGTGCTGAGGAAATTAGTGACTGGCTACATATGACTTTTAACTTTCCACTTTTGACCTTACTCATCAGGATGCCTCAAGTAATCTTCCTGGACATCATCATAAGTCAAAGGGCGTTGTCATGGGCAAAACTATCAAGGACCTAGAAAATTTGCAGATTTCTTCCACTGATTCATTAGAAGCCTCGACATCCTGGTAACACCTTCTCATTCTGGAAGGACTCAAGAAACTATTCTTGCACAACTAAGCAGATTATACATTCACCACCCTAAAGTAAGATTTTCCATTTTTTTCCTAATATAGCCTTCATTGTAAAGATGGATGGGGGCACGGTGGCTTAGTGGTTAGCACGTTTGCCTCACACCTTCAGGGTTGGGGGTTCGATTCCCACCTCCGCCTTGTGTGTGGAGTTTGCATGTTCTCCCCGTGCCTCTGGGGTTTCCTCCGGGTACTCCGGTTTCCTCCCCCGGTCCAAAGACATGGGTGATAGGTTGATTGGCATTTCTGGAAAATTGTCCGTAGTGTGTGTGTGAATGAGAGTGTGTGTGTGCCCTGCGATGGGTTGGCACTCCATGGTGTATCCTGCCTTGATGCCCGATGAAGCCTGAGATGGGCACAAGCTCCCCATGACCCGAGGATGAATGAATGAATTTAAAGATGGATGCATCTGTAAAGGGGACGAGAGCCATCTTGTACCAATGTCAGGGTATAAAGTCTAAGAAAAATAACTAATTTTTTGTGATCACTAAGAACTTTTCCCCACAATAAATAGTTGGAAGACAACAAGATACAAGAAGACATATTGCTGGATATAATAATCACATTTCAAGGCCATCCTGGCGGTGATAGACTGCTTTTTAAAGTCCATACGGCTCGTTCCACTTCCTTCCAAACGTACACTACATTTTCAGATACCTTCTTATCCCAGAAGACCTATCGCAAAACAGGGGGTATCTGACTGCATCTAAATAAGAATTGTGATCCATCTCGTACCAATGTCAGGGTACCCCGGCCCAAACATATCCCATAACTAATATTATGATGGTCACTAAGAACATCCCATCACAAATTAATAGTGGAAGACTATACTAGATCTGTTCTATTCAAGTCAAGGTTTCACACAGCATACAAACTGAAAACTGTCCTTACTGGTCCTGCCCTTACTGGCCCCACAATGCCCATGACACTGTATTGCTGGAGACGACATCACATATTTGCTCTCATTTCAAGTCCATCTTAGTGGTGAAAGAGTGCTTTTCAAAGTCCCACAACCCACATCCTTCTAAACCTACAGTACATTCTAAGGGGCTTTTTACACCTGGTCACTTCATGCGTTTTCTGTGATCGGACAGCTATCCGATCGTAAAAAGACCAGGTCTAAACGCCCTCCGTTTTCGAGACGGATATAAATCTGATCGTTCAAACCACTTCAGGAGGTGGTCTGGGACGCACTTCAGATGAAACTGGACAGGTGTAAATGAACGTGGTTGTTCAAGCCACATACAGTACGTCAGCGCTATACTCCTCCCAAACGGAAGTATGTCACTCGCAAGTGATCTTTCAGTCAGGTGACTCGTTGGGACTTAAAATGCACTGCTGCAGCCAGCGAAAATGCAGCAAACAGTAAATGCTGTTTTTTGTAGCATAACCGTCGTAACAAGTTTTTTCGTCTTCTTTTTGATTGCATTCTGAAAACCGCCTACACCAAAGCGTGTTCCATTTCAATTACCCCGGAAATGAGGTAAAATAATGGCTGGATGTAAATGGAACAGATTTAACAAATCAGATAGCTATCGGATCAGAGAAAACACATGAAGTGACCAGGTGTAAAAAGCCCTAGAGACATATCTCAAGTATGCAAGTCTACGATCCCCAAGCTAACGAACAAGTCGAGAGCACCAAACAACAAATCGCGAAGATTCCATCACATCTTCTGTAATGATCGCCAAGAGGAATGGTCCACTCATGTGGACTCCATGTTTCCATTGGTGACGTAACCAAATGACTTTCAGTCCAATTCGAATTGGAGCAGAGACAAATAGTAGTTTTGGATTGTTCTAAGTCTCCAGAGACATGATAGCCAAAAAAATCATCAAACAAATCAACCAGATTGCTTCTAGCAAACTGTCCAGTGTGGTTTCTACTTCTGCTTTTCTTTTAGAAGCAATCTGTTAACCTTGGACAACCTCTCTGCATAAAAATAGAAGACTGGTCTATCCTCAGTAATAGATTGTAGATAATAATAAGCAACGCTAGAATCTGAGGCCATATGGTGAGAATAACCTGTCTATAAATCTCTCAAGGTGTTTAAAACCTAATGCATCCTCTGGGACCGAAAATGGTGCTCAGTGAAGTGAAGTGAAGACGATTCCCTCAAGTGAGTTCCTGTATTAAAATATGTCTTTGCGTATTCCATCTAAAAGGTCTGAGTGTCTTTCTCTAACTTCTTCCAACACCATATACAGACCGCCGGTCATCTACTCTAAATATCACTCTAAACGATCCCTCTTTCACTGCCCGAAGGTGCCGTGACAAGGCAAACGTTCTATTGAGGAAATGTCTCATTTACAAAGTTTAATGATCTAGAAGAGGTGACGATATTAAAATTAGACCTGTAGAAGACACTTACGGGCTCAAACGCTGTGTGCTTCAGAACATTTATTTTACATTACAGTAATCATTAGACTCATTAAACCTGAAAAATCACCTCTGGGAAACACTAGTGGCTTTATGTTCAAT
The DNA here is from genome assembly GCF_022655615.1 of Tachysurus fulvidraco. Lineage (NCBI taxonomy): Eukaryota > Metazoa > Chordata > Actinopteri > Siluriformes > Bagridae > Tachysurus > Tachysurus fulvidraco. The sequence goes on along the minus strand of NC_062531.1, from coordinate 20,580,693 downwards.
AAAACAAATTGCATCCAGTTTGTTCACGGACGTCATCCGCCTGAAAAACAGAGTTAAGAGGTCTATCCAGCTTAATACGCTCAATTACTGATTTACTTGATAGCCACAAAATAAATGGACTACATTTTTAAATGCTGTCTTTTAGTCCCTTCCCACTATATTCTACATCACACTTGGGCAAATGTGCTATTACAGGAAGGATAAGTAAGGTAGGGAGTTACTTTAAAAAGCAAAGCAATTATAATTCAAATGAAGACAACCAATTATCCATTTAAATGAACACGATAAAACAGTATAATTAACTACAACAGAAAAAGAAAACAGACTGACTAAGCTGTTTCAAAATGAAAAAAAAAAGAGCAATAAATTATTTTGTCCTTATTCTTTGTTTACATTTATACATCTATAGCTAGTTATTTTATTTACGTGTAGCTAACTAATTAAAACGAACCAATCACGAAGACTGGACACACAGGAATCCGCTTCAGCTATGAAGGTTTTTTGTTTTTGTTTTTTTTAAAGCAGCACTGGTACGAAGTTCATGTTGTGTTGAAATATTCTGTCATCTATCTGTATCTTCTCAGAAAAACCAGGCGATGAGGCTGAAATTTCTCTCGGCACAGCGGACACTCCGTCTGTGGTCACAGATGACAGAAACGAGCATTTATTTTATATTCAAACGCAAATGTTTCCTCTATCCACAATGATAAAATGTTAGGCTTTTGCTTTTGCGCAAATCAAACCGGACTATGCATTAGTAAGGTTCATAGCGATGAACGTTACCTTTGTGTTGCACCACTCTGTGATACACTCCCAGCAGAACAGATGGCCACAGGGGGTTGTTGTGGAGTGTCTCCTCTCCTCCAAGCACAAAATACAGCGAGAAGATCGAGAGGACGAAGCCTCCTGTGGACTAAAGTGATGAATAAGGGGAAGAAATAAAAAATAAATAAAAAAACAAAAAAACATCCATGAGATAAAGAAATCCATGTGAAGAGAAAAAAATGCAGTTAACACAGTGGGACGAGTAATGAGTGCGATTTATAATTAGCGTCTTCCGCCGGTGTTACGAGTTTTATTTATTAATTTATTACAGCGTTCTCTAATGGAAAAAAACTAAATATGCAAACTAATTACGTGAGGCATTTGTTTTATACCACAGTGCTGTTGAATGCTTGATTCCGATTGGTCAGGAGGTGGAGATTAATACTCTATAGTAGGACAGCGTGTAAGGTTTCTATTAATGAGCTCTTTCAAATCTCCTGCTGTTTTCTGTAGCTTCTGCAGCGTGTACAGGGACTTGCTTTGTGGAAGCTTCATAAACTGGGACAATTTCTGTGAGGAACATGAGCGTGTGATGATTCTTATAAATATATGAAAGGTTAAAGACTTTTAGCATTTAAGGATGGAGTCTCTGGTTGTCTGGACGTTTTTTCCCCCCACCGGTAACATGACGGTGATGATCTACTATACAATTAAAGGTTAAAATGTATAGTGTCAGGGGTTTCCCGCAGAAAATTTGCTAGTTAAGGCGGTAGAGTTGGGCTGGTGGGTGGGGTCCCGGGGGGCGCGGATTCTTTGTGAGATAGACCACAGACTCTGTACTACATTTAACAATTATTAAAAACAGGCACGTGCAACCTTGCTAGCAGGTGAAGAACTCAAACAACAAAATCACCGGCTAACTTACTTTAAATTTGCAAGAACTATAGACTAATACAATAACAGGCTTAAATAAACCCAAAACATAAGTCCACTTACAGTTCTCACGAACAAGCGTATTATCAACTGGCTAGTTATCCTTCAGACAGTGACGGACCACATCTTTCTCTCATTTTGGCCGTGTGGCCCGCTCGTGGTGTGAAGCGCGTCCGCACTATTCTCCGAGATGCACTTGACGGCCTTTTGTGCAGTGGAATTTATTTTAATTTTTTTTGGACGACCTAGTTAAGGCGGTAGGGTTTCCCAGCTTAGGCGGGCCGCCCGAACTGCTAAGTGCTGCGGGAAACCCTGGTGTCTAGATTTGTAATCATTGGCAATTTGCTGTTTGCTGAGAAAGAACACTTCTGTGTGTACTGTTACAGGAAAATAATCAATGCTGCATCACGTGGAGCCGCTTCACAGCACCACATGGGTGATTATTGTACTAGTACATCATTGTGTGGGTCACATAAAAACAGTGTAGCCAGTGAAAAAGATTTAAAAGTGACTTAATGTATAATCTACAGAGGAACACACGAACACCGAGTCAGTATCTGGTATCAGTCATTAATGATATATAAATAAAATGTTAAGGTTCCATGTAGCAGAGGTCCCACCTCGAGGGCAGATTTCTGTGCCGTGTCCACTCGTGTCTGGCACGTTGCCTCTGTCTCAGGCTGTTAAACTGCAGAACAAGTGTGATGGCCAGCTGCAACAGTGACACACACCCTAAAAGCCGGTAGCTGGTCCGGATGCCTTTATCATCCAAGGCCATTCTCTGCACTCTGAGCTGAAAACGAGGTAAAATCTGTAACGTTAATTAAAACCCTTACCCAAGAGTTGTTCTGCTGAATGAGTTGCACAATAACTACTTGATTTACTGAGTGTCTCTAGATGTACTGTGCATTTTATGGTAATAGTGCATGGTGTATAAAATAATTGGGAGAAATAAAAACGTGAACTGACAAACGTTGTGAGCTTCTCAGTGCTGCGGAGAAATTAGTCAGCTTCTTTATGTTATGCAAACAGATTAGAAGCCTCACTCACATAGCCAACGCCTGATGTCCTTTTGGCCAGGTGATAAAATGCACCATTGATGTAGAACAGAGCCACATGCACCCGGTGCAAAATGGTGATCCCCTGCTGCACTGCCATGACCACAGGCTTTAAAGATTTCCTCTGCTGACTATTCAGCACTCTCACTGCCCTCTGAATCCATGCCTTTATATATGACATTGGGCTCCAGGTTAATACCGTGTCTCGCTGTGCATTCTGGGAATCCCAATCCTCCACCTCCAGCTCATGTTCGATACAGACCAGAAGTTTGTCCAGGATGTACGGTACAAAGGTGTGGAGCAGAACGAGAGCCAGCCTGCGTGTCCGTGAAGGAATCCTGCGTTTGGTTGGATCGACCTGGATAATGTTGACGTACTCTTCACCTAATGTCTGATATCCTGTTGTTGACATACTTCATGTTACTCTAAGATTCACAGTAAGGATTATGATACAGTGACTTAATGATAATAATTGTACCTGACATAGTTGTTAGTGAATAATAGGCAAGATCTGATAGGACTTCTAGTTCTTTCCTCCACTGCAGCCATCGTCTTGATCCTGCATGGAAAAGATTCACACAGAATACAGGTTCCCAACCCTGTTCCTGAAGAATTTTGGTGTTTTCTCTGCTCTGATACACTGATTCAACTGCTGGTGACTAGTTTAGACATGATGCTGTTCTACACTGCAGTCATTGAAACTGTCCTGTGCACATCCAACACCATCTGGTTTGGTGCAACAACAAAAGAGGACAGAAACAGACTGCAACGCATGCTTAAAACAGCATAAAAAATTATTGGTGCTCCCCTGCTCACTCCCCAGGACTTGTACGACACAAAAACCAGAAACCGGGCAGGAAAAATCACTTCTGCCCCTTCGCACCCTGGACACAACATCTTTCAGCTCCTCCCTTCTGGCAGGCGCTACAGAGCTTTGTTTACCAAAACTGCCAGACACAGGAACAGTTTCTTTCCCCAGGCTCCTCATCACCCTGATTAACAACTCACCATGATTATATTCCCTGCTTCATATCGGGCAAGTCGTGGCCTAATGGTTAGAGAGTCTGACTCGTAATCCTAAGGTTGTGGGTCCGAGTCTCGGTCCGGCCACGACTGAGGTGCCCTTGAGCGAGACACCGAACCTCCCAACTGCTCCCCGGGCGCTGCAGCATAAATGGCTGCCCACTGCTCTGGGTGTGTGTGTGCACTTTGGATGGGTTAAATGCAGAGAATGAATTCTGGGTATGGGTCGCCGTATGTCACATGACTATTATATCTATAGGTACTGCATTACCAGAACTGTCAGTCACCACATCATCTGTATATGTTACACACTACTGCTGCAGTATATTGTACAAAAAGCATAATATTGCCCAATACTGTTATTTGCACTACCATGCACTTCTCACACTTTATGTACATAACTGATCAGCCATATATACTGTATTCATATTTAATACTCATACCGTCTATACTGTATCACATCATCTGTATTGTCTTGTCTTATATAGTATAGTTTTATTTATGTCTGTCTTGTCTTGTCCAAGCTAAATGTATAGTATAATGTTATTTATGTCTGTCTTGTCTTGTCCAAGCTCAATGTATAGTATAGTGTTATTTATGTCTGTCTTGTCTTGTCCAAGCTCAATGTATAGTATAGTGTTATTTATGTCTGTCTTGTCTTGTCCAAGCTCAATGTATAGTATAGTGTTATTTATGTCTGTCTTGTCTTGTCCAAGCTCAATGTATAGTATTAGTATGGTGTTATTTATGTCTGTCTTGTCTTGTCCAAGCTCAATGTATAGTATAGTGTTATTTATGTCTGTCTTGTCTTGTCCAAGCTCAATGTATAGTATAGTGTTATTTATGTCTGTCTTGTCTTGTCCAAGCTCAATGTATAGTATAGTGTTATTTATGTCTGTCTTGTCTTGTCCAAGCTCAATGTATAGTATAGTGTTATTTATGTCTGTCTTGTCTTGTCCAAGCTCAATGTATAGTATAGTGTTATTTATGTCTGTCTTGTCTTGTCCAAGCTCAATGTATAGTATAGTGTTATTTATGTCTGTCTTGTCTTGTCCAAGCTCAATGTATAGTATAGTGTTATTTATGTCTGTCTTGTCTTGTCCAAGCTCAATGTATAGTATAGTGTTATTTATGTCTGTCTTGTCTTGTCCAAGCTCAATGTATAGTATAGTGTTATTTATGTCTGTCTTGTCTTGTCCAAGCTCAATGTATAGTATAGTGTTATTTATGTCTGTCTTGTCCAAGCTCAATGTATAGTATAGTGTTATTTATGTCTGTACTTTTAAGAGTCACAAACAGCTGGAACCAAATTCCTTGTGTGTGTCAACAAACATGGCCAATAATCCTGGTTCTGAACCATGTGGAACCTACCAGCAAGAGTCTGGAAAGCGTCGTTGGTGTTATTTCTCAGACTAGTTTGATAATATTCGTCCTTCTGTGAGGAGCGGATCAGCTGCGGCTGATTAGCGGGAACAAGCGACATTATGGAGTTTGAATAAGTTTAAAGCAGCTCCTTTAGCATGTTGCTTTAGCCTGTCACCAAAAAACCGTAAGCAAGCTTGTTAGGAAACCTACACAAATTGAGAGATCTATCTATCTTTCTTTCTTTCTTGCATTTAGCAAACCTGAAAAAAAAAAAGAAAACAAAAAACAATAGTAAACAAGGCGCTAACACTTAACGCTTGTTATTGTGCACATGAGTTGCACACCTTTCACTTCCGTGTTAGTCACGTGCACTCAGGGACGCATGTCTATTGGTTGCTTAGACTCTTCTTATGATATGTGTGTTAGTCACAAGGGTTGCCAGATCTATGATTTCTATCCGTGAAATAGGGTGAAGTGATTTAAGTTTAATTGCTGAATTGTTATTTAGGAAAATGACGAAAGTATAAAATTAAACACGGCAGAGGTGTTAAACAAATAGTCCAACACGACAGCAATGTGTTTATGCCTCTCGTACCTCATGAACACGAAAATTACAATTAAAATGTATTAAGGGAGGTCTTGCTAGCTCCTTTCATCATGTATGCTATTACAGCTATATACAGCTATTCACTTACCAACCTTTCTTATTTTCTGTCTTGAAGTTAATAAGACAAAAAAATAAAGAAATAAAATAAATAAAAATGCAGCTGGTCACGGTATCGATTACCTAAAAAGTGCCACCGAACAAACAAATGCCAAATATAAAATATATAAATATATGTATCATACTCAAATATACTTCACAGTATCAATGACAATACATATTGTTTCTAAAGTAACTATTAAAACAACTAATAACTAAAATAACAACTAACTAACTAACTAACTAACTAACTAGTAATGTCTTTAATATCTATTTTCTATTACACCTTGAATATTTGAAGTGTCTGAATTAATTAATCTATAATTAATCAGTAATGAATTTATAAGTAATGAATGAATCATTACTATAAGCAATAATGCATTAAAGGGAGAGCATTAAAGTTGAACATTCAACATACAATGCAGAAGTGTAACACTAGTTTAATCAAATATATTGTATAATCACGTATTACTTATCTTAATTACCACTGTGTTTGTTTTTGGAGTAGTTTCATATGATTATTTGGGAAAGCTTCCCTATGTCTTCCTCTTTAATGCATTGTTTCTCTTTATAACTATCACTGTAAACTCCATGGCTGGAAGTAGCAATTTTCACACATTACTGAGTAAAAAGCTTTGTAGAGAGTCTACATAGACAGACCCTGGAGCTATCTATCATGTTTTTTATCATCTATCCCTAGCCTAAGTGGCAGAACCAGTTTTCAGTTTTGTTGCTCTTCGGATTCACCCAGATCCATCAGCACTACTAAAATCCTTCTCCACATTGGTTTTGGTGAAGAATTCCTGTGCTCGACAGATGTCGACTATGCTAAGGCAAGTCTTGTTTGATTAAAGACTTACCAGAGTCTATTGGCTCACAGTGGATGTCAAGAAAGTATGGCCACTGTTTACACTTGAGGAGAGGCAGAGTTTTTTTTTAAACTAGAATATACATGAGATCTCTTGCAGTGAGAAGTTAAATAGTGAACAGGTTAACTAAGGAAAACAACAGAAGTTGGATTTCAATTGATACGAACTACAAAATACCTGCTGAGGTATGTTTTTTTTGTTCTTTTTCTTTTTACTTTTTACATTTTTGGTTTCAATTTTGTACTAGATGCTTACAGTCCTGGTAGCAGACAAGCACTACTTTTTTTTCTTTTTACATGCTTCTTTATCTACAGGTTTACTAAATTTAAAACTTCAGTACAGCTATATCAAGCTGCCATGTTAGCGAAGGGAGTGACACTGGTTTGGCCATTTTTGACCAAAGTAAGTCTATCAAAGAAAAAAAAAAGAAAAAAGAAAAAGAAAAAACGACGGATGTTACTTTTTAATTAGATTGGAAAAACTTTTACACAGTGTGTCATTTTGTTGGTGAACACACAATCCTTCTGTATATGATTTACAGCCCAAACTGGTTTTAATTAGAGGGAAAGTGCAAACTCATTCTTCCATGTTCACAGTTCCATGTTTTGTATGACTGCAGTAATATCATAGGGAGGTACAGGCAGGACTTTGTCCTGTCGACAGACACTAAAAGCGCTTCAATCCTTGATCTATTTCCCTTTAAAACGTCTTTTAATTTTATTACATTTACGGTGGTACAAACTGCATGAGAAATCCTGTTTGAATGTGTACTGCAAACTCTATGTTCTCTAAAGAGGCTGCGGGGAACAGCGTCATATGCTGGATGACAACTAGGTATGAAATAGTGGAGCTAGAAGACGTCTTAGCAGCTGGTGAGAAGCGAAGCCGGTAGAATCGATCGTCTGCCATTTTTTTGTCTTGAGTAATCTTCTACACAAGATTTTAGCACCTTTCCCATGTGCTCCTGTTCTCTGCGCCCCACCCCGTTGCCCGCCCCTCTCTTGTGAAGACTCTTTTGCCTTTACTTGTCCGGTGTTGACACAGTTGTTACCCCATAAGGGAACACCCACTGTGGACAAAGAACTTTCAGATGACTTCAGCTTCCTTTACCTGAAACGTGGAACATAGTATGGTACATTTTATATTCATGGAAATCAAAAAGCATATTCAGTGCAAAAGGAGTGGAATAGCCTGAGGAGTGTGTGTTTCACTATCACTATTACACATTCACTCTGGGATTTACCGGTGCCTGCCCCAGGAAGACTGCCTCTTGTGTCTCAAAAAGGTAAAGTGATCTGATATCCTATGATTTTTCTTTTTATATCAAGATATTGTGAAGTGATAACATGAATGTCCAGGCGTATCTGTGGAGCTGGATCTCTGATGGTTTGGGTTTTGACTGTAGGGGCTTTACTGCTCTGAAACTCTATATCCCTTACCTGTAAGCACACAGAGAAAAGAGAAAGAGAATAACAAGGAGAGCTTTCAGGTGAGCGAACTCTCAATGGATCAGAAGTTTTCCTTTTCGTTTTTTGTTTACTTTTAAAGTTTCTTCCATTCTGTAATGAACTGGCAGTGATTGTTTCTCCCAGGAACAGTTCTTTGGGCCAAACTGAATCAGGCACCCGTTTCTGACAGGAACAGAGCTTCAGGCCAAACTACGACTCTGGCACCCATAAATTAGACGTTAACTCATGTACTTAGACATGAAACATCCCTCCAATTATGTCATTTTAAAAGTGTACAGCAAACAAAGTGTTTACTTAAATCTCTACAGACAGAATAGAATTTTAGATACCTTTCTTTGAAATCTAGCTTGTGAGCTTCTAAAAAATAAAATAAAGTAAAATAAAATAAAATAAAATCAGGTTTTGAATTAGCCTATGAATGACAGTGTTTTTTTTTTTTTTTTTTTTTGTCTTGAAGCCTGCATTGTGAGGTGCAACATGAACCGGTTGGTTGAAAGGTAATGAAAAGGCTTATTGTGTTGGCTTCTCTGTGTGCCAGCGAATGACTCGGAGTTACAGAGAAAACTCCAGGTTGCCAGCTGGTGAACTTCTAGTGCGATGGAAAGCCTTTAAGAAAGAGATATTTGCTAAAAATGTAGGTGAACCTGCACCTTTAAGTGTTCTTAAGTATCAAGTAATCTCTTATCATAATCTCTGATTACAGCTCACCCATGGTATTACCTGGGAATGGGCTCAATATGACTCAATACGGATGATAAGTATGACATGCTTTGAACTGAATTAGTCGTATGTTGAACGATGTGTGAGCGACGTAGGTTTGTTGCCTCATGAGAGAAAATTAGGAATGCTTAAAAGAGAAAATGTGCAGCTTCACGTGTTTCCTTTGCGTTTTCCACATGACCTTAATGGTGGTAAAACAACGGAAGTGATATTTTTGTTACATAATCGAGTACGGCAGCTTCGATTGTTGAATAGCTGCTAATGTTTAACTGTACACTATAAACATTGGTAGAAAATTGTCACACATACAATCTTCCACACCTCTTTAAGTGTGTTATGTGGTTGGCAGAGTATGCCAAGACAAATCTTCCTTTCTGTCATTTCTAACCTCACTCAAAAGGAGAGATTTGTTGTAGCTGTGTATTCACTGAACAATACACAGTAGGATAAGCTAAAAGTGTAAGCAGTTAAACAGGAAATTTGTTTCTATTCAAATGATATTTCTGCATACTTCTTTTTCAGATATTTCTGCATACACTATCTTCTAAAATGCACCCATTTAACTATCCTTTTCTAAAATAACAGCTGCTATAATTTACTATAGCTGCATGGGAATGAGGGGTTGGAAACTTTTGCATATCTGTCAGCAGCAGATGAGTAGAAGACACAAAAGGCTTTGTTTCAGGTTTAGAGGGAGATTTTGTACAGAGGCAGGTGAGAGCAAGGTTCAAACGAGGATCATTGTGTTTCCTCGTGCCAGCTCACCTTACATCGAAACACAATGCACAGCGAATTAAGATACCTCCATTTCACACTTTCTGCAAAGAAATGTAGTGCAACCATCAAGATCTGCTTTCCATTTGTGTTGTTTTTCAAAAAAGTTTCTTTTTAGTGGTGTCAAACATCTCCTCACTTTCTTTACTGCTCAGTGAAGCAATAATGAGTTCTTCAGAAAGCTTGAGTTTTAAATGAGCATGATCTGTAAGGCCTGGAAGTGCAAATGGGATTTGGTTAAATTGTTTAATATTAGTATATAATTTATATCCTGGTTTTAGTTCACAATTTGAAGTTGAACATCAGACATATTTGTCATACTTTGCTGGGTAGGGGGATGGTTAGATGGTTAGGGTTGATGTTTTTGTTTCCTCTGAGAGTATCCAGGTGTTGTGTTTGCTAACATGTCTCCTCGTGTGGCCCTCAGGTCTAAACTTGTCCTGTCACAACAGTGTCCCATTGTTCGGCAGGATGGAAGTGGCTGAGTTTATGTTTTGACTCAGCCAGAAAAGCGATCATCTGTGATATGTTGTGTAATGGAACTGAAATTGTTGTACTCTAGACTTTTGATCCATAATACATATGATTGATACATACTGGTTGTATAAAACAGCGTGTGTGTGTGTGTGTTTGTGTGTGTGTGTGTGTTTGGGAGTGAAATTGGTGGTGGGGGTGTGTGGGGGTGGGGATATCTGACTGGAGAAGGAGACTTCACCTTTTTTCTCGGAAGACTGAAATCCCCAACCTGTGAAAGAGGGACAGGTTTCATTAAATTGTCACTCACATATCAATTTTTACAATGCTCTGCACATGCTCTCTAATCCTCTCTGGAAAGAAGGAATTCCCTCAAAGACAGGGACAAGTGTGCAATTTGAGGCAATTAGACACTGTTTTTTAGTTATACGACCAGACCAGACCAGTGTTTCTTAAGTGTTCTCAGATCTTACACTGGTGGAATTTATGTGAAACTTCAAAACAGAACAAAAGTTAATAGTAAAATAGTTTATTAAAGAACTTTAAAATGAAATGTCTAAACACCCACTGAGCAAGCAAATAATAGTAACCTTAGGAAGAACAGATAGGAGTTCATCTTCCTGCTGTTTAGCATTAGATTATATAGTCTAATAATTCTCTTTTTAAAATGATACCCATAACAGCTTACTCATTGGTCATCGTCAGCAGTCATTTAATTAACGAATAGCATGGCAGGAGCTTATAGACTTCAGCAGGTGAGCAGGTGATAGTGGAGGTAGGAGCTTCTGTATTTCAGGATGACAGGAATACTGGAAATGAAAGTGGATAGGATCAGGAGCTTGTAGATGTCAGGAAATAAATAAAAGTGTTTAGCATTGCTGAGTTACGATCTAAATTAAAATAAAAAGGTGATGCCAGGAATGCACCAGCCTTTCTTATGATGTGGAGTTTATCACAAATAAGCAATTTAGTAGTTTTGTGGCATGATACATTTCTCATAGTTTTGTTCATGATACATTTTGCAAAAGAAGGCCATCTACCCCTAGTCATTAATCAGATATGAAGGGCATTAGACAGGCAAGCAGCCCAAGAACAACAAAGAACCCCTCAGCACTGCATGGTGGTGGCAGCATCATGTTTTGGAGCCAAATACAGGGTAGTGCTTGTAGAAAACCATTTCCAGTTCACAAGAGACTTGAAACTGCTGCAGAGATTCACCTTCCAGCAGCCAAAATTCATACCAAGAACCTGAATGTGCTCAAATGTTCCATTCAAAACCCAGACCAACTGCAGTCCATTAACAGCCTCCATTGCATATTATACAGCTTGATCAATTTTGCAACAAAGAATAGCATGAAATATGATACAGATGCACAACACTACAACACTGATAGAGCCATATCCCAGAAGTCTTGCAGATGTAATTGCATTGGGTTTTAAAAAATATTGGTAAATATTGGGGGTTGTGCAATCCTATACAGCAAACAAATGTGTGTTTTTTATTTATTTTTTGCAGTAATTAATAAACCTTTGTGTCACAATAAAAACTATTTTCTTTCAAGCATTTTCTTGACATATGTCAATCAAATACAAAACCTTGGTCAAACTATTGTCAAAACAGAACTACTGTCATTTGTCTTCAGGTGCTGACTTGCTCCAGCTTGTCCTAGCCTTGGCCATTTGCCTGGAAGCTGAAAATTCAGTGGAAACAGCTGGGAAGGATTTCCAGATAACCTCACCCTATCACCCTCATCAGCCCGTCAGCCCCAACCAGTCATCCTGAAACCTACAGACATTTAACAACTGCAGGCTCCATGAGAACATCTGCTGAAAGTCCAGTGAACGGTCGACTTCTGTCTGGCTGGAGATTTTGACAGTCTGAAAGTCCATTCTGTCTACGGTATAACATTTTATGGAGATCTTCAGTTAACGTTGTCTGAAAGCAGTGATACAGGATCATAAAGTAGTTGGATACATACTTTTTTTGTACACTCGTGCCCTTAAACATCCTTCTCCAACTTGAGATTTCCTTCTTCAAAAATGGATACAGTGTCTTTGAATACATCCCTGCAGTCTGGAGGACACAGCATGGGCACTGAGTCTCCAAGTCTATCAATGAAATCATGGGGCTTCACAAATGACAGTGATTCTTGCCGGAGCCAACACTGGAACTTCTTCTTGGCCGCTAACTTCATTCGTGTTGGTAAGTCAGTGTCAGTATATTAATAAGCATGTGCTGTGGCTCTTTTTTATGATCATTGAAAAATGAAATTATACAACAATGTTTCTGTCCATGTTTGGTACTATGAGATCTTGTTCCTCAATGAGTTTTAGCTTTTACCTTGGAGCTTATGGCTAGTTATTTGGTATCGGTTTTCATACACAGAGGTTAAAAGACGGCAAAGGGCAGCTGTTGTTTACACTGTTGTGGTCGAAACCTGAATCATCGTCACAATGTCTCAGTATTTTAGAAGAAATATCTACTTTGTATTTGAAGCTTGTAGAATGAAGATCTCTCACAGATAATAATTAGCAATTTCAGAGGGCAACTTGTTGATTTTGTCATACAGGACATCCTGGTTTTCAAGCTTGCTAGATTCAGGATTCAAGATGAATTCGGATCACATGCTCTTTACTTTATGCACTGCAGAATTTCAAAGTGCGTGTCTGCGTGTGTGTGTGTGTGTGTGTGTGTGTAGAGTCGGTATACTATAGAAAAGGTAGTAAATGATGACCTATTATAACGTTCTCCATCTTTGCAGTAATGATATTTTTTTTGTAGATTATTTCCTGAAATATGTTGCCATTGGTTATATCAGTTGTGTGCAGAGGCAAAATACTTTATTACTTCAGTTTTACTATTCAAACTACAAAATGCAGTCCAGGGCATTGCCTTGAATACCCTTGAATGTTTATTGACGCACCATTTGAATTGAAATAACCTACAGCTATAGTAGAGGCACACAAATCCCCAAGGTTATATCCTATTGTTTATGGAATGTTCCATAAAAATCTGTCATTTTAAGTAAATACAGTGGAATTTTGCCATTAGGGATTCCTCTAAGGAATTATGCTGAAGTATACAATGAGAGAACACAAAACACACAACCTTCCAATAACCTGCCTCTGCACACAACTGGACTGCATTTTGTAGTTTGAATAGTAAAACTGAAGTAATAAAGTATTTTATAAAGAAAAGCCTGGAAAAAAGAGAGAATTGCGGCAGATAGTGTGTGAGAATAACTGTTAGGTGTAGTTATCAGAATTTATATTCATGTAATGTTTCGAATTTTATGCTCTGAGAGAAAAAAAAACTAACGCCAGATACTTTTGAGAAAGAAAAAAATAATAATAACATGAGCTGTGCTGATCTCATGGCAAATCAAGACAACCACAAGCTCTTGATAAACGCTAAGTGGTATGCCAAAATGATAATAATACCAATGATGTACTGACAAACCTGTTGTCTCATTACCAATGACACCAGTGACAAACTGTATTTTATGTCAGAATCCCTGGGATGTAGTTGAAGCATTTATGACTGTGAGGATATAATTAAATACCGCCTCAGTATTACAGAAACCTAATGAGAAACCTGCTATGTAGATTACATGGGTCTGGCTTTGAGATTAGTGTCCGTAGATGAAAACTACGCCATTAACATCTTGCTATCTATACAGTGTATATGTAACCAACAAAATGGCCAGATTTTTACCTGATCTGTGTCCTCTGTGTATTGGTTGGAAAGTGTTAGCATGCTAGTGAGTGAAACAATTTACATGCTGCAGGTCAGCACCCGCCAAGCTTGATATCTAAAACCACTATATATCAAATTTACAGAGTTTTCAACACGACTGGGTAAAACCCCACAAAACAGATAAAACGGGTGACTACCATCTATCATTCGCTAGCATCCCTTCATGTTAGAGGATAAATAAATGCATTAGCTGTTCAGCAGGATACATATAAATCTCCAACCTGATTCAGTCCTAATATAATTTCTCTCTCTCTCTCTCTCTCTCTCTCTCTCTCTCTCTCTCTCTCTCTCTCTCTCTCTCTCTCTCTCTCTCTCTCTCTCTCTTTGTGCCTAAAGCTGGAACATATTGTGTACATGTTAGGGTTAGGGTTAGGGTTAGTAATGTAGTATGTGATAATGGGTGACATATAAGATGGTGTATTATTAGAACAGTTTGAAATACTGATACATTTTATTTTGCCATTATTAGCAGTTTTTTGTTTAACACTCCTTGCCTGATTTCATTCTGTGAATCATTTTGTACACACTGTCCTGCATGAGTTGCAAGGTTTCAGCTGAGAATCAAAGCAAATTAAAGTCACGAAAAAGCCTTCTCAAAGGGTCATGCATATATGTGGCCTAAGGGTTCCATTTAGGTACTACAAAGAGCAGAAAAGGAAAATTGAGATAAAATTTGCATTAGAAAGGAACTACTGTACTGTTTGTTGTTGAGAAAAGCAAGCCCAGGTTAAACATGGGAATTTAGCATGCTAGCATCTCTCTCTCTCTCTCTTTCTCTCTCTCTCTCTCTCTCTCTTTTTTTTTTTTTTTTACATAATATTGTATTTGGATTTATTTTATAGTAATAACCTCATTAGACATAAGGCTTTGTTGTTTAAAGACTAGGATGGAATAATATATTGGTTCTGTTCAAAGTGAGGTAGTTTTGAGCCCTGATACAATCCTACGAGTTTTATTTCATGCTATCTGTATAATCACTAAATATTGTAATAGAAATAGTAATGCAATGCATTATATTAATAATTTTTTGGTCTTAAATCTTCTATAAGGAGTAAAAGTCCCATTCATTACATGACTTTTTTTTAGCTAGCTTCATGCCTCACATCTGTACATTCTAACTGGGTTTATCACTACACAAAGAGACCTTCTAATACCCCTTTAATCTCCCATCTGCTGTGTTGGCGGGCTTTCCTGTTTGATTTTCGAGGCCATAATTGAATGACTTCAAACTTGCATTAGTCTCGCCCACAACGTGCCACAACAGCCCAGAAAGACAAGCTACGACCGTGTCTAAAACTACATCCCTCATACTACCATCGAATCAACCGTCTCGTAATTATGAGTCATTCGCACCAACCAACTTTCTTTTATAAACACTGAGTAAGAGAGTAAGAGTTAGAATTCGTTATCAGACCCTTAGATAGAGATCAACAGCTACACAAATACAGTCTTGTTTAGTATACACCTAAATGAGCGCCAAGTCATAGGTATAAAGCTGCCCTGGTTAGTGTTTGAGTAAGTAGTAGATTATTTAAATTCTTGCTGCATGATGCTATATTCATTCTGTTCATTTTATGGACTATTAAATCTGTTGCTTAATTTTGCATCCTGTTTAGTACGGTTGTAAGCATTTTTGTTTCTGTGTGTATGAAAAGCACAGAGCTCATTTATCTGCACCTGCCAAGGGAATAATTACAGCACATCTGTTTGCTACACACTCGTAGATACCCTGAGACATTTGCTTTTAGAAAGCAGCCCATCGGCTGAATCCCAAACCGTTCCTTACTGGACCTAAAGTGCACTACACTGGATATTAAAGAAACAGAGGCTGCTGCATTTCTGATGTAATGCACTAATATGCTGAGTTGGGAACCAGCTGGGATTTGCTTACTTGAAATTTTTGGTGTGTTTGAGGTCAAGGGTCAGGGAAAAAAGCCTATGATTGGGTTAAAAGGGAAGGGAAGCCATATAAGGTTCAGAGAAAAGGGTAAGCAGTTGTCTGGACAATCCATTTAGAGGCGTCTGTGTGCTGAGTTGCTATCAGTGAAGCGGTTGGCTCAAGAGTTAATGTGATTGGAGAATGTGTTTCACACCTTTTAGAGCAGCTTTGCCAACAGGAGAAAGACAGTGTCTGCTTGGTAAAAATATACAGCTTGGGAATATGTATACTATTCTTTGACTGTGTATAGCATCTAAATAATCTCTAGAAACGTTATTTCAAGCACATTTTTCAAGCGAAATTTCTAGTTGTTTCATTAATGTTATAGCTATATGTCATCTTTACTTATTAAAAGAACAAGTAGTTGGAAAGTAGTAAATAATTCCAACTTGGGCCTAATGTGTTAATAGAAAGCAGTAATGCAGGTAACAGATAATGTTTAGGAGGAAATTATGTTTAAAATGATGTACATTTTATAGTTAATGTGACCGTGGTGTGATCTGACCAAGCTGGTGTGATCTGTTTCCCAGTAGAGGGCAGAATTTGTGCAGTTTCTTACTATCAGGTTCACCAAATATACCATTAACATTACTTATTATACAACAGGTGAAGGTACAGTCAGTTTGGAAATATTTACACTGGATGATTTGCTCTGTGTGTGTGTGTGTGTGTGTGTGTGTGTGTGTGTGTGTGTGTTGATGATCTGACAGTTTTAACCTTATGGAGACTTTTGGCTGGTCCAAACAAGTAAAATTGTCAGTGGAAGGTGTGCGTGTGTGTGTGTGTGTGTGTGTGTGTGTGTGTGTGTGTGTGTGTGTGTGTGTGTGTGTGTGTGTGTGTGTGTCTGTGTGTGTGTGTCAGTGTGTGTGTGTGAGACCGAACACTATATTACTCCTCCTTAATAAGTATTGTATCATTCAGTAAGTCATTAGATTCACAATTATGGAGTAAATTGAAATCAAAGCCAGTTTTTGAATAATTAAATTGTCAGCATTTTATGAACTATCCCACACATACGTTTATTGACACTCCGTTGTTAGTATTTGCACTAGTATTTGTTCTTAACTGTGCACTATCCTTATGGGGGGATTCAAAGCTTTGAAGCTGATTAAAATATATACAATTTTCCCTTTTTAAAAAAAAAATTATTTATTTATTTATTTATTTATTTATTTATTTATTTATTTATTTATTTGCTTTTTTAAAAATTTATTTATTTTATTTATTTATTTGTTTGTTTGTTTGGTTTTTTGTTGGTTTGTTTATTTATTACTTTTTTCCCCCCAAGTCAAAGAAAAGCAAATGAAGAATAATTTGCATGTCTTCCGGGGAATTTGTGAACCCATTCTGCTGCACCACATTCTTTCATCTCCCTGCACATCTGCTTGTTTCTGCTGAATTATCCTCACACCAATTTTTTGCTTATTACTTTGTGAAACACAGAGGAGCATCTGCTTCCAGAAATAAAAAATAAAAAAAAAATCATTCCTTGACAGAAACAATCTCTGTTCCTAAATGAAACGGCTAATTATTTCTCCATGTCCTAATATATCTGACTTTATATCCCCAAAGCCTGGAGTTTAATCCAAATAAAGCCCCTGTGCTTCTGGACATTAATGCTTTAATAAGTTTATTTTACCAGACTGACTTGCCCTTGACCAATCCTTCTCTCATGTAATAACTTACATAGTCCCACTTAAGGGTACAACTAACTTTATCCATGGGCCAGATAGAGGGATGGGACATCTTAAAATGTGGGACACTGCTATTTCCATCCAAGGTTAAATGCTAGATTTTGCTCAGGCTGAAGTCGGAAGACTTTTTATATTGGATAGATAGATAGATAGATAGATAGATAGATAGATAGATAGATAGATAGATAGATAGATAGATAGATAGATAGATAGATGGGTGGGTGGATGGACGGACTGACGAACAGATAGATAGATAGATAGATAGATAGATAGATAGATAGATAGATAGATAGATAGATAGATAGATAGATAGATAGATAGATAGATAGATAGATAGATAGACATTTTTCAAATTCTTTATGAATGTATGTATTTTTTTGCATTCTTTTTTGCATGATTTCAGACAGAGCTGGAGAAGGAGACGAAGCTGACTATGTTATAAATGAAAAGTCTCTGCATCATGTCGCTATGCTTCTGTTAGACAGAAGTGTGCAAGATGTGGAAAGATGTGGGTGTAGGAATGTGGAGTGTTTTCTTTCATGGAACCGTCTTTCACGCCTTTGCTACGATTGTCATAAAGTGCAAACAACAGCGATATTAAATACAAACATTAAATCAAAACACACACACAAAAAAAAATTATAGAAAAGAAACACAACAGCAAATATATTTAAAAAACACTATTTGGATTTGCTGTTATGTTTTTAATTTTGTAATTATGTTTTAGAACCTTGTGGTTGTGGTTTTTTTATTTTATTGTGTTTTTTTAATTTTGTTGTGTTTTTTTATTTTGTTATTTGTTTATGCCTTTGTTGTGTTTTTGATTTTCTTATGTTTATTAACCATTGGAATCTACAGATTTACCAGTTTTAATAATATGCAGCCATGTTGTTATAGAAAATTAAGGAACAGCTCCTGCCAAGGTTGTAGAATAACTAATAATAATTAAACAAGACTTTATTATCAGTTGACAGTTTCACTTTTTTGCTATTAATGAATTCCTGAATGAATCCAGAAACCTTAATCTTTCTGAATATTTACAAAATATTGACGACAAAAAAAAAAAAAAAAAAAAGAATCCGGTACATCTGGTGGATTATTTTAGCGTCACTTGTGTGTTGAATTTGTGTTTTTTTTTCATAAATAGCATCGTATAAAGCATATTCATCAGCACTCTTAAAAACTCCCCCAAAATCAATATTAATATAAAGAGCTAGAAATGGAATCGGTCTGCTTGTGCTTCATATCAACGACATACAGTACACATACTGTAGGGAAAAATGTACAATCATTTGCATCTCAATAAAGTTTAGCAAGCTTTAAGAAACTTTCTCTTAGAAGCATCTTTCATTGTTTGTTTTTTCTCTTTTTGTGAATTGATTTTTTTTCTTCACAATCCCCAGTGATACATATGCTGCAAAAAGCCTTGCATGTTAAGACTTAAAACAGCTTCCACAGTAATGAGTGTAAATATATTTCACTCCATTGTGGGCGCATGTCTGTTTTGCTGACAAGCATTGGGAAAACGGAACGACCCAGATCGTTACGTCTTATCGGCGAAAGCAGATGTTGCCGTAAATATATCCTCAGTTAGTATGCAGCTTGTGCTCTCAGCAGGCTACAATATTGCATTTAGGCTCCTATCAGACAGCCTCATTGTGGTAATGTGTACGGTGTAAATTCATGACCGTTTCGCTCTGAAACTGTAAGCGTCCACTGGTTGTTTGCTACAGAGATGCTACTATAGCACACACTAAACTAAAGATGCTCTGCTCACGGTTATTGGCTGTTTCGGACTAATAGCCTGCTTTTACAAAGATACTGTAGTCTCTTGGGAGATCCCTCCAAATCTCCCCTCGACACTGAAGCATGTTTTTAGCTGACTTGTAGATGGGTTCTGTAATAGGATGCTGCTGACTTATGATGATTTATGATAGGATATTCTCTCTAGATGCCCAAGTAAATTACTGCGACACAGAAATGTGATGAGATAAACAAAACAAAACAAAAAAACAATACATAAAATATTCTTCTTATTCATTGTTCTCACAATATTTTACATTTGGGTTTTGCTTGCAGAGAAGCAAAAAGCCTATAAAGTACAATAAGGACACACAATATGCTTTGTAAATAAACCTCTGAAAGCAAGTTGTTATATTGGTTTTCATACCACATCACTATTATTAATGGCGCGGCGGTGGCTCAAGCAGTGAAGACTCTTGGTTGTTGATCGGGGTTCAAGCCCCAGCACTGCCAAGCTGTCAATGTTGGGCCCTTGAGCAAGGCCCCTAGCCCTCACTGCTCCAGGTGTCTGTATCATAGCTGACCCAGCAATCAGACCCAGACCTTTAAAGTCAGGATACTGTATGTGAAGAAAGAATTTCACTGTGCTGTAATATCTATGTGAAAAAATAAAGGCTTCTTCTTCTTCTTCTTCTTCTTCTTCTTCTTCTTCTTCTTCTTCTTCTTCTATTCTATTACAATCTCAGGTCTTATGGGTCTTAAGGTGACTGACAGCATCTTTTACAGTAATGCCTGTATTATAGTTTCTTTATTTACAACTCAGACAAGTCAAGGAAGTAAGAACTAGCTGTGCTCTTTTATTAAATGTATATAATAAAAAGATGTCCTGAAAGAGCCTGGATTTGAATGATTTTTAATGTTTATTGTTTATTTTTTAATGCTTTTCACCTTTGATATCTTCAAGAAATGTATCTTTTAATGAATAAAGACAATTTAGAATGTCACTACTATACTTAACAAGTTACCTTAAATAGTAGGCCTTGCTTTATAAATTAAAATAAAATAAAAAAAAAAATCAAAAAGATTTCCGAAAAGATTTCACCGATCCGAAAGAGCTGCAAAACACTAATCACACAGCAGTCAGCCATATCGTGAGTGATGCAATCGTGAAAAAGTGCAGCAGGGCTAATTAGCAATAGACTGCAGTTATTACACAGAACTGATCACTGTCATAATCAATGTTTCATTTTAAGTACTGTTGCTGTACAAGAACAAGGCATTTAACCCCCAACGGCTGTGCAAATCCCAATCTGTTCATAAGAAATTGAATGTTAATGTGCCCTGTTGGAAACCGGGAAATAAAAAAGAAGTCATTTGTTTAATGTTAAAGGAGAAGGTTTTATGCCCAACCCTACAGGTGGCACATTTTACAAAAATAAAAAAGTGGTTATAAATGAGTGCAACATAAATAAAAGTTGAAACTCATTTATATTGGAAGTCTAAGGCCATTCAGTGAAATATGATTAAACAAAACTGGAACAGAATTTGTGTTCTATCAGGACAAAACCGAGATGCTTCTGTGTTTACTTGTGTATACAATGTAGAATTAATGCAATATTCAATATTGTTTCTTACCGAATTGAATGCTGCAAGTACTGAATCTAATGCAGTAGGCACTGAATCAAATGCAGGAGGTACTGTTTTGAATGCAGGAGGTACTGAATCAAATGCAGTAGGCACTGAGTCCAATGCAGGAGGTACTGAATCAAATACAGTGGGCACTGAATCAAATGCAGGATGTGCTGAATTGAATACAGAAGGTAATGAATTGAATGCAGCAGGTACGGAATCAAATACAGTGGGCACCGAATCAAATGCAGGAGGTACTGCTTTGAATGCAGGAGGTGCTGAATTGAATGCAGGAGGTACTGAATCAAATACAGTGGACACTGAATTAAATGCAGGATGTGCTGAATTGAATGCAGAAGGTAATGAATTGAATGCAGTGGACACTGAATCCAATGCAGTATGTACTAAATCGAATGCAGAAGGTAATGAATTGAATGCAGCAGGTACTGAATCAAATACAGTGAGCACTGAATCAAATGCAGGAGGTACTGCTTTGAATGCAGGAGGTACTGAATTAAATGCAGGAGGTACTGAATTAAATGCAGGAGGTGCTGAATTGAATGCAGGAGGTACTGAATTGAATGCAGGAGGTACTGAATCAAATGCAGTAGCCACTGAATCGAATGCCAGAGGTACTAGATTGAATGCAGAAGGTGCTGAATTGAATGCAGCAGGTACTGAATCAAATGCAGTAGGCACTGAATCGAATGCAAGAGGTACTGAATCGATTGCAGGAGGTACTGAATTGAATGCAGGAGGTACTGAATTGAATGCAGAAGGTACTGAACTGAATGCAGGAGGTACTGAATCACTTGCAGGAGGTACTGAATCACATGCAGGAAGTACTGAAATAAATGCAGTATGTAGTGAGACAGTACACAATTTTGTTAACATGCCAGTCAAAGCGTACTGTAAGCATTAGTCATTTGTCTAAAGCTGCTACAGAGGGACACTTTATGCACTAAAATAACATGGTGCATAACAAGGAATTTCAGATTAGGAAACAAACAAAATGTCTTTACAAATTGAAATTCGTACCTGCACACTCAGGAAGGTTTCCTCAACCCCAAGGTTCAGGATTAACTCATTAACACATTAGCTCACAGCATTAACAGTCAACAAAGTATCTCTTCTCATCTTTAAAAGATTTATTCAAGGACAAGTCATTTCTTCAGACCAATCAACACACAGACATAACTTGAGATTGGTATTGGAGCTTGTTGACGGTTTGCTGTTTGGGGATCATTCTACCTTTAGTTCTAACTTTTTACTTACGAGCTCAGTTAAACGCAAGCAAACTTGCTGATTAGACAAAAGACTTGAATGCGTATTCTGAAGCACACTTATAGAGTAGACACCCTCAATATTTGTTCTCTCTTCCACATCCCTGTTGGACTGGTAGCCCGTGTAGGAATAAGCTCCAGGGACAGACAATTTTTTTTTATGATCCAGTGCACTGAAGCAGTCTTTAATTTAGGCATTCTTCTCTCTTTCTGAACCGCTCACTAACTCACTTCAAACAATAGAGAGGTTTAAGGCGGAAAGCGGAACTACTGCACAAAGTGAGGTCTGGGATGAGTTCGCTTTGAACAAATCTGATAGACATGGTGTGACTTTGTCAAGGATTATCATCAAGTAAGACTTATTTTTTTCATTTGAAATCTTTTGCCAGTACCTTTCTGTTTTTTTGAGACACCAAACACATATTCAATAGCCTCTGCAATTATTCAAGTGAGTTCAGCTCATATTGGATCTGTATTGTATAACAGCTCTGGTATGAACTTAGAGCACATCTTATACATTCATGTTTATTATCTGTTTCTATTATACTCTCCTGATAAAGGATGTAATTGCCACATTTGTCTTTCACTGTCTTTAACAATGTCCATACAGTTACATATTCAATCCCTTTAAGCATACAGCACTCATACTGTATCATTATCTATGAGCGTCTTCTAATGGTCTTACTTACCAAATGGACGCTAACTAATTCTAGCCATGTGGTATGACGGTTAAATTGCTGCAGGAACGAGTCATAAAACCTTGAAAGATTTCTGGTTCCACCATCCTGAATTCAATGGATGAGTTTTTGGATAAATGCATGAAATAAGATCTGTCATAAACACAAGCTTAAACAAAAACACAAGTGTTTTTATTATAAAAATGAAAATGCATCAGTAATGCCAAACTCGTGACTTTTTTAGGCTTTTACATGTCTTAAAAAAGACGATTGCTAACAAGTAGCGAATTGAGACTCCAGACAATTTTCAGGGTCTTTAAACGTCATCGTGCCGAACAGTAAAACTCACCTAAACTACAGCCTTGTTGTGTTTATACTAATATCGAGCTCTTGCAAACTATTCGATAACACACTTTTCATTCAGTTAGTTTCAACAGCAAAAAATGATCAGAGTGTATCTGTATAAGGAAATAAAATAAAGATCAGGAGATTTGAAGTCATCTGTCTGTTATAGTTTGTTTATAGTTAACATTTTGTGGTTTACTTCTGTTGACAAGCCTGAGGTGACTAAAGTGACCGTGGTGAGGTAAAACTCCTATAGATGGAAGAGGAAGAAACATTGAGAGGAACGAGACTCAAAAGGGAACCTCATTCTCATTTGGGTGATACTTGAGGGTGTGATTATAAATTATTATAAACATCGGAGAGGGTTATTATAAATAATAATGTCCTTTCTATAGTCCTATACTGTCACAACGCGGGGTAAGGAAGCGGACCCAAACGCAGGATAGCCAAATCTACAGGGTTTAATAACAAAAGGACATGAAACAACACACGGACTAGAGACAGGACAAAGACAACAGTAGATTCCGCGCTGCACAAGGCAACGAAGCACAGTTAAATACACAGGGTAATCACAATAGAAAACAGGTGTGTAGACAGGGAGGAGCAGACGAAGGCGGGGCAGACACGTGACGAAGAACGTAAACAGATGCACGTGGCCAAAGTCCGGGCTGAGTCATGACATATACGGTCTGACAATTGTGTAATGATTAGGAGATTGTTGCCCTCAAGGACCACATATAGTTGAGCATCTCCTCTAAAAATGAAACCCTAAGGAAAAAGTCTTTTTGTCGAGAGTACTATGGTGATGCTATAAAAACTTTCTGGTTTGGCCTACAAAAATCCAACTTATTATACCTACGGCACTCTATCTTGGAAATGTGATTGGAAGGAGTACTGACTCAGCACACCTACTGTAAGTGGGTTTTAGTGGACAGAAGTAAAGGCAGCTTGTGTTAGTCCTCACATAGACTGATTACACCCCATTTGAGTTTGTTCCCTCCATTATTGTTAATGCTTCTACCTACCTTTTTTTAGCTGACAGAAAAAGGTTTTTCTCCACATTATCTAAATCACTTTAGTGGTTACATGCTGAAAAAAGCCTATCAACAGCACGGTATGACAATGATCAGGTTTCAGAGCTGTCGACTGAGACTATATACAAAGTGTGCTGTGTGATTACTCTTTTTTTTTTTTTTCGCTCTCTGCTCATGTTTCATTAAACTCTTTACTCAGTCGTTGCTATATTTCTCACATGACCAATACGTTTGTAGCATTCTGCGTGTCAGTGACGCATAAAGACTTGCAAAAACTAAAATGGTACTGTATTAAGTTAAATAGTATTTTTTTTATTATACATGTAACAGAATTGAAGGTATTTTGTTCCTGTTTGCAATTGACTTAGTATATTTTTATTTCGATTAAATAAAAAAGGTCACCATCTGAGTCATGTGATATTACTCACTCACTCAATCACTCATTTTCTACCGCTTATCCGAACTACCTCGGGTCACGGGGAGCCTGTGCCTATCTCAGGTGTCATCGGGCATCAAGGCAGGATACACCCTGGATGGAGTATGTGATATTATATATGTACATATTATTATGCAAACGATCCACTTTAATAGTCATTATAGACCTTACATGGATGAATATTTGATGTCCAGTGCCACACACACACACACACACACACACACACACACACACACACACACACACACACACACACACACACACACACACACACACACACACACACACACACACACACACACTCTTCTCTCTCTCTCTCTCTCTCTCTCTCTCTCTCGCTCACTCGCTCTCTTTTGCATTTATCAGGAGATCTATAAGTAGTAATTGCCCCAAACATTTAATGGGCATGGGCATATTTGAGCCTGCCATTGCCCTTGACTATAAAACAGCCTGAATGCTCTATCTAGGCCATCAGGGTACACATTGTTGTTGGCTGAACTGGATTCGCACACTTTCTTGTCCTCGGTTTTCAGCCCAGCATACCTGCATTGTGCTGCCATAATAGGCACGGCTGGCTTTTGTAGCTCGCCGGGGTTAGAGTGATTGGTGGAAAAAGGAGGCAATGCAGACAAAATCCCTTTTTGAAGTGACCAGAGCTGACCATGGCAGAACAGCAAGGTCTCTCTGTCATTAAACCCTAAACACCAAGTACAGACACTGATGAAGTAGATTTAGCACAGAGCCATTACCAGAGTGCCTCCATACCACTTCAGCACAAATGTAGTGTCTCTTTTTTTAACACAATGTGGTTGCTTTTTAATAATTTATATTCACCGGTGCTGTACCATGGAAACTAAAAAATTGTTTAAATGATTCAGATGTGTAAACTGATTATTAAAGTTTGCTTTTCAAAGAGACAAAAAAGTCATGTCTGACCATACACAGTAATATACATACAGAATTACCTATGTAGGCCATTGCACAATTACAGGTAGATATAGTGCTCATAACCCATACAATTGTGCATTTTTTTTCTTTTCTTTTCTTTTCTTTTTTTTTTTTTTTTTTTTTTTCAAATTTTCATGCATTTATATTTTTTTGTTTTGTTTTCTTGTGAACATTTTTGATTCGGTCCCCAGGGTAACAGGGGATGTATCAAATTAACTTCGTCAATCAAATAAAGATACAGAATTAGAGAACTCACTTTTTTTCAGGGGTGAATGTTCTAGGTCTAAAATGTACAGGCGATAATGGATGTCTCATGATAAAGCCTGTTTAAAGCAAGATGGGTTAACTGGGTTTACATCGAGTAGTTATAATGGGCTGGAATGAGCAAAATGCTGTAGCAGCAGTGTAGATTGGTTAAATTAAGTTATTTATTAAGTTTATGAAGTTATTTATCTGAAACCTGCATCCGTTCATCCTTCCATTCTTCCATACATACATACATCCGTTCATCCATCCATCCATCCATCTATCTACTTATCTATCTATCTATCTATCTATCTATCTATCTATCTATCTATCTATCTATCTATCTATCTATCTATCTATCTATCTATCTATCTATCTATCTATCTATTTGTCCATCCATCCATCCATCTATTCGTCCATCCATCCATCCATCCATCCATCCATCCATCCATCCATCCATCCATCCATCCACCCATTTGTTTATCCATCCATCCATCCATCCATTCATTCGTCCATCCGTCCATTTGTTTATACATCCATACATCCACCGATCTGTATATCTATCCATTCCTTCCTTCCTTCTTTCATTCATTCATTCATTCATTCATTCATTCATTCATTCATTCATTCATTCATTCAGTCTCTTCCTTCATTAAATTATTCCTCCTTTCCGTAACTGTGAATAAAAGTTTCGACACAGCTGTGCTGCACAGATTACATTGAGCTGACTTCAGGTCAGTTACTCATTTATAAGCAGGATGAATAAATGATTTTCCCACAGTGTGCTGACTTACAGAGATCAAGGCAAATCAAGGCTAATTTGTGCAAATACATGAATACAACAATGACAATAAACCATAAACCTGCCTCCTGGCATCCTTATCTGGGTGCAGATGCATGTGACTCGTAACCAAGGGAAAAAATCTGCAGATTTGGCCAACGCTGACCTCCTTGTGCTGAATTCTAAAAGAGACTCGAGATCAGGATTGGAGACAAGGCATGTAAGGAGAGCTGAGATAGCTCTGCTCACATGCATTAGAATTAATGGCAAGACGAGAAGACACGAGGAGCGGGAAGATATCCCAGCAATGATACGTTTCAGCGGAATGCATTTGAAAATAATTAATTAAAAGTGAAATACTATATATATATATGTATATATGTATATAAATATATATATATAAATATATACATATAAATAAATATACATATATGTATATATTTACAGAACAATTTGTTTTGCTGATCCACTTATAAAAGAAGAAAAATCTAAAATAAAATATAAGAATATAAAAAAAGAATATTTTATCATTATTTTAATTCTATATTATTATATAAGATACCATATAAATTCTATATAAGGTTTCCCTTTCAGGAAGCTCTCGGAGCCGAAATGCTTATGTACTCTCCTAGTGTCGATTTTTTCAAATCTGATTGGACAGACGGTGTTGATTTATTTCCTTTAACAGCAGCTCTGTGCAGCTTTAGATTATTGCACTGCTTCTTACACCGTATCGTTTCCATGGTAACCTACAGGGTAGCGACTTACAGTACATGGTCTCCACTAACCAAGTCTAATAACACTGAAATAAATCGTGTTGTTTTTTTTTTAAATGTAATCAACAAAATAAAGTGTAATCTGTTAGGAGTCGTTTATTGAATGTGTCAGCATATTGTTAGAGCTGTCAGTAAGCAGTCTTATGTCCTGTGGTTTCTCGGTAACATGACTTACAGTTAAATGTAAGCGATGTGGGGGACGTGGTAGCTTAGTGGTTAAAGTGTTGACCTACCAATTGGAAGGTCCAAGCTGCCCCTGCTGAGCCCCTGAGCAAGGCTCGTTCCTTAACGGGCTTATTCCTCAATTGCATAAAATGAGATAAAATATAGGTCATTCTGGATAAGGGTGTCTGCCAAAATCAGTCCAGAGGGAAAAAAAGTCAGAGGGAGAAACATAAAATGCTTAAACATGAAGTCTAACTTTAGATGAGTAAAGTTTACACGCTTGCTTTCATTAATAAAAGTAAATCTTTAACAGCAAGAAAACTCCTCGGGACATGCTGTTATTGGAAAATAACCATCTTCCGGCGTCAGAACACACCACACCATACTTTTCTTCATTCGTTAGTTTTCAGTAGCATGCCCTGAGGAGGCTTATTCTATAAATATAGCTATTTTTTGAATTTGCAGGTATTTTTTTTACAACAAAAAAAGGTTCCTGAAGGCTTGTTTGTGTAATAAAACTCATTTTGCATGTGAACAACAACTTGTACAAAGAATGTACTTCCTTAAAAAGACAAACTAAAGAACTATTAAGATCAGTTCAGGATGTCCTTTGTGTGTTCAGGACATCCTTTGTGTGTGTGTGTGCGTGTGTGTGTGTGTTTCCAGTGGATGCGGTAGAACAGGGAACAGGGTAATACAGGAGCCGTGCAGTGAAAATCGCACCTTCTGTTCCATTAGAGAAACCACCGACCCACTGAGAAGCAATCGGTATCATTTCACAGTGATGCTCTTCCACAGGGTGCAGAAGGAAGAACAAGTCAAAAAGTACACCATATGACATCCTTTTAGTCTAAAAAATAAGTCTAAATGTGTAATTGGTTTAGTTTTCCTACTCAACCAATCTGAGTGTGATTTCAAACGCTGTGATATTTGTAATAAAAATTACACAGCAACACAATATTCCACACTGCATCAAGCCTGAGATTAACCGAGTCAGTATGGAAATGCTTCAGAAGGGATTACATTAAGAACATCTTCTATCTCTCTCTCTTTTCTCACGAGTCCTGAGTCCTTTCCTCCTGTTTGTTTCTTGTTCACAGCTTTTTCTGCAGCTGTCCAAACACCACATGCTGGAGAACTGAGCAAAAACATACACACTCTGTTCTCAGGGGGTCACCTGGTACATACTGCAGCGTGAGAATGCAGGATCTCCAGCTTGCTTTATTTTCTGTGGTCGCTATGGAAATAAGGCTGGGGTTCTAGTGTTGCGTGACAAACAGTTTGGCCAGAAAACGTGTGTGAACTTCATCAGCAGAAGCCGCAGCATGAGAGTTTTGCGTGCTGGATAGCCACTGATGGAGGTGCATCTAAAAACAAAAATGTGTGGGTCATGTAATTGTAGTGTAGTCCTGATTAGGAGGAAGAGAGTGACTACGCAGCAAAGAAACACCTGCACGTGTGGGTGAGGGGAGATAGAGAGAGAGTGAGAGAGAGAGACAGAGACAGAGAGAGGAAGAAAAAGAATGAAAGATTGGGAGAGATGGAGGGGAAAATGTCATCTGATTAATTCATTTTCTCACAAAGACTGTATTACAGTAGTTAATAAAGAAACACTCTCCAGCATTCGTCCCCACCTATCTTCCTCTCTTTTCTTTTTCTTCTCTTTTCATCTCTCACTTTGCTTTTCTTTTCTTTTCATCTTCCAGCTTCTTTTTTTCCGCACAGACGTTCGTTTTATCTTTCTTCTCACTTTGGATATTTATCTCTCTTGATAGTTTTCAATATATGAATTATTCGACGTAACTGTTAGTCACTTCTCTCTCTCTCTCTCTCTCTCTCTCTCTCTCTCTCTCTCTCTCTCACACACACATACACACACACACACACACACACACACACGTGCCTACTCAATATCATTCTCCCCTTCCCCCTTCACAGTCGCGCTACCATCAGTTAGTTTACTGAAGAAGAGCAGAGCGGTGTCTTTCACACACACTTAAACACACACGCTCTCTCTCACTCACAGATGCACACACACACTCTCGCTCTCCTCGAGACCAACTTACAGAAGACGCAGGAGCATGGAGCTGGGAGCGCTGCCAGAGAAACACAGTAGGCTTCTTTCTCTTGTGTGCTAATTGCTTGCTTTGGCTGCATGCGACATCATGCTTCTCTTGGTATCACTTTTAGTTTTTAATTGGCACTTTATTTCTCGGATTTACCGTAACCACTAAGCCCCTGGTGGACTTGTAGCTGCAGGCTTCTTGTCTTCCAGTAAAGCGTATGCTTGGCAGAGTTGTGGGAGAAAATGTGTGAACAATCACGTTAGTTGTGCTTTGGCAGCAGGTTGAACAGCAAGTGTGTACTGCTGCTGCTGCTGCCTCTGCTGCATTCCTTTACTCTGACTCGATTCTGACTCGGTTTAGCTTTCTCAGCACACTTTCCTCTTCAATCCTTCTCTCTTGTTTCGTATTGAATTTGGTCTTGTGCAGTATGAGTGCTAAACACAGCGGAGGCGTTGTAGACTTTTATAATCAGCTTAGATGATATTACAGCAGGAAGAAAAGACGTCTAGCCCAGAGCGAGATAACTAATGAGAATTTCAGGATGAGTATCAGATCCAAGCGAATCTATCGAGTAACAAAGTCGCAATTAGAGTTTGTTGGAAGGGCAAGAAAAACTTACGGATTTAACGTACCCCAGATGCTGCTACATTTATCTGTGGTTGATGAACTGCTCTTAAAATCGAATAAAAAGCGGATTAGAGCCGAAGTACTGCCGCAGTTACTGAAGAACATTCAGGAAACTTTTATTTGAATTTGCTTCCAATTAAAAGCTACTATGCCGAGTAATATTTTCTCTCTCTCTTTTTTTTTTCTTACATCAGAAAACAGTTAGTAAAAATTCCAGAGCAGATATTTTCTGTGTGATCGTTTACAGGTAGAAAAAAGATGCAAAAGGAATATTTCACCTTTTTCAATGCAGTATTTACAGAAAATAAAAAAATAAAAATCTTGGTGAGGATGACTAGACTTCAGCACCAGTGTGTGTGGACAGCTCCTCATAAGCACCAGGCTTGATTTTCTCTGCAGTATTTCTCCAGATGTAAAATCTTCTACACATCACCTGAAGATCAGAGAAAACATCGTCTAGCCTTTTTTCCCCTAAACCTTAGCTGTCATATTGGGGAGAGTCTGTGCCCATGAAAGCCACAGATTTGTGTTGGTGATGTAGTTTTCTGCCCTTCTTGCTCCCTCACCTTATGATTTCACATGCTGAGCATTTTTTCCCCTGCGTTACCTCTCATCATGTTTATTCAGTACCTTTGCACTCGCTTTGCAATTTCCGCACGTCTTTTTAGATTGCTAGAAGACTAAAACAAAAATGCTGTACAGTATGTACCACCTACTTAACTGCGTATTGTGTTTATATCTACAGCATTTTTGTTAGATGAACTTCCTCTCTTGCACTTTGTTTGTTACACAACTGCGTACAGGTCTTGCATAGTTACAGTAGTTATCTCTTATATTCTGTATTTCATGTACTGTAGCACTGTGTTCCTGGAGAAACTTTGTGTAGAATTTGTGGAACGGCTGTATATGGTTGAAATAGCAATAAAAACTTTTTAATGATATAGTGGATATTTTAGAACTGGCTGTTATTATTATTAATATTATTATTATTTACTTCGATCAGCTCGTCTGCTCAACACCCATACTGAAGCACTGAAGTCAGTGACATCATGTTTCCCCCATTCTATTGATTGCTGAAAGTCTTGACTTGTATGTGCTTGATTTTATTCATTGCAGTCAAACCACACGATTAACTAATTGGATAAGTGCATAAATGAGCTGGTGAACAGGCAGCCAATCGGTACAGTGAGTCACCATATTATTATCATTCCTTAACAATAACCTATCACAAGCCTTTTCGCAGTCATCTTTAACGATAAATAACCTGAACCCCTCAGAAGACATAGTCCAACAATTACTGAGTCTGATTGGTTGAATGACTTCAACTGCTCCAATAAACCACCACTAACAGAGCATTATTAATAGGGTGAATTTTGTTTTGAGTTATTGAGGATCGTATTAAAGCCTGGCCAAAAACAAAGCTAATAACTCTAAGAAATCAGTAATGAATATAATGTAATAGCTTGAGCTTAATGTTGGGTTGTAATTTCCACCAATAATGTAGCAATTAAAAATATATTAGAGATTCCGGCTATGCTTCACAGACCCAAATTTGCACCGGAGTCTCTAAAGTATAGAAAGAACCAGAGAGAGTATAAGTGGAGTTTAATAAACCGCTCGAATACTTTTCATGCACATGGTTTCCTCATTACGTCTTTCTTGCATAACATGGCAGAAGACTGAAAAAGAGCGGGAGAATCTTCGCTTAAGGCTTCATACTACTCGGATGTAAGAAAACCTCCAGGATAAAAGTAAGAGCATTTCTTCACCACATGAAGCTCCTTTCAATATTTATGGTGTCTCAGAGCTCCTACGCTACTGAAAGAAGAACTGTAGCTCCCAGACAGGTGTGTAAGGATACACCAGAATTACCAAATACATACTGCAATAAAGGAATCTGAAAACGATGCTAAAATATTGCAACAGCCGCTCGTTTTTTACACGTCTGGGCAGAATTACATGACTTGTCTGTCATCATCTTATTGTCAGAGAGGCAGAGTTATAAAACATGGCTTTTTTCTAGTTGCTAAATGTTTTTGCTGCAACATGTTGCTATTGCCAGGAGGCTTTCGCAGTTAGCATTGGTGTCCAGATGTTCTCAGTTATCTGGAGTCATCTAACAACGAACCACTGAACTGCATCATCACGTCCACCATCTGGTCTGCTTTTGGACTGTGTTCAAATGCGGCTGCTTTGTAATTGTTCGTACTGTCATTCGCATTAAGCACTGAGACCGTTCATGTCATTTTGTCTGAGAGTGTATGATTAGCAAAATGAAAAACGCAGACAAATAATCGATACGCGAAGAAGAAAATCGGATTTCGATCCGAATGTCTGACAGATCATCTCATAAGACGTATTTAATAACCTTTTTTCCAGTACACTGTTAATCGATTATTATGAGACATTCTCAGTCAGTATGAGGTAATGTCAATTGTAGTGTTTAATCACAGCATATATGATTCAGGACACTGTTGAATTTCAGTGTGAGACTTTTGTGTTTTACCTCTGTTGGGATAAATTCAGATTTGAGATGCTTATGTGGCTCAAGATGCGTCTCACAGAGCAGAAATGGGTTAGATATCAACATTTCCTTTTCTTTAAAAATATTTCTCCTAGTACAGTAGAAACCGAAATACCTCTGAAATACTACAAAATGTTAAACCCTGAGTCTCTACTTCCATATGGGTCATTAATGACCACTGTGAAGTGTGACATGAACATGGACACAAGCCATTAACAAACCTGGTTATCAGTAAACTAGTCACCATTGTTGAAAAACGCTGATGGTGCTGATGGTAATGATTTTTGCCCTGAAACCCTCAGATCCTGACAGCACAAAATGCCCTAGGATTTCATTCATAATTCACAACATTAGATCTTGACTTGAAAGAAATTTCCCAGAGCAATTAAAATCCTCAGAAATAAGACATGATCATTCACAAGATTTGCAAAGCACTAAAACTAAACTATCAGTAAACTAGGAATATCTTAACAAACATATTGTTTGTGCTTTTCTTCTTTTGGAAGTGTTCTCTTTTTTCCTTTCACTTGGCTGATGTGATGATATCTATCTGCCTGATGATAATTAAAATGGATACAGAGTGTGTGAAAGCCCAGCAATTACTGTAGAGCCGCATAAGCTACTCATTGTGAAGCAACATTAAAAGTCTCTCTGTCTCTCTGTCTCTCTCTCTCTCTCTCTCTCTCTCTCTCTCTCTCTCTCTCTCTCTCTCTCTCTCTCTCTCTCTCTCTCTCTCTCTCTCTCTCTCTCTCTCTCTCTCTGTCTCTCTCTCTCTGTCTGAATATTGAGAAACAAATTAAGTGTGCAGTCGGAGGCTCTTATAGATTTGATGCAAACTGCTGAATGACCGCTTTCAGGATATATTTCTTCCATTTAAGTAGCCATAAAACGAACAAAGTCCATGTAGATTTCTTTGGGGTTTTTTTTAAGACTGATGTTTTATTCCTGTGCAAACCCAAGTAACTCTAAATGTTTCATGAGACCATTGGCATAGTCTGAGCTGTGGACATTTAAGATGGGGTTTATCCTCTCTGGTGGATGGTGGAAGGGTTTCCTAAGCTGGACAAAATACACAGTATTTAGAAGTATAATAGAGCTTCGTGTTTGTGTGGTTTAACGCTCTGAATGCTGGCGTATCGGATGTGAATGATAACGTTCAGAGTATAATCTAACTGGTCATTTCATGGTGTTTATACAGTATCTACCCCGGGGGCGGGGGGGGGGGGGGTATGGGGGGGGGATGTCTATCTCTTTGAAATTCAACTAAATTCCTGGGTAAATTCTTTGCTCAGTCATTCATTCATTACTGCTAATGCTTAGTGTCCAATGAGCTGAAAAGCAGAGCAAAAACAAATACTATTACTGTCCAATTATTGTGGTGTGTGTGTGTGTGTGTGTGTGTGTGTGTGTGTGTGTGTGTGTGTGTGTGTGTGTGTGTGTGTGTGTGTGAGTGTGTGCACAATTACCTCGCTTGTCATTACACACACTTTTCCTCCTTCAAAGCAGGTGCTTTGGCTAATTATCTTGACATCTCTGACAGTTTGAAGTTGCAGTTTAATAAAATTTTTGGCTTTAAAAATGCTGTGGGAAAAAAAAGCCTATTACCAGCCAGCGACTGTCTGTAACTATGCCCTTCTATATATTTTTAGCCTCTTAGCGCATATGTTGGCAGACATAACAGTCGGCTTAATTAGGTGTACTACACTCATGCGAGAAATGTCTTAGATACAGTATGAGCAAATATTTCCCTTGATTAGATTTCTTATTATTAATATGAATCCAAATTATTAATATAAAATGAATATACAAATAAATATAAAAAAATGCTTTTTTAAGCTTTTAATTCCGAGAAAGAAACATGAACTGTAATATACTGAGAACATTGGAAAGGTATTTGTAAATATGTCTAAAAAAAAACTTTATAGACTAATGTTTTCTATTTAATCGTCTCCTAATGAGAAATATTTTAGATACGTTTCCTTAATTCATGATATCTTTACTTGATTTTTTTTGGAGTGTGCAAACATCTGGCAACTAATAAGACTAAAGATATACTGATATAATAATTCGATATATTTTTATAATATTTCATTGCAATTAGATGAAAACCCTGAAAGAATGAGGGGGATTAAATCAGACCCCCAACCCTGGAGATATGAGGCTAAGCATTAAGCCAGTAAGCCAGCATTCGTGTCCCTGCTGAATGCTGCATGAGCATGTTACCAACCAGGAGCTTAATTTCTGCTTGCTCTCTCATGCCCTCATGAAACGTAAAATATCTCGACGAGACAAGACGTTTTTATAGCATCCTGCGTGATCCCAATCCAGATGCAACCGAAGTCTGAAACAGTTGCCCTGGGAATCTTTCCAGCTATGACCTGCTGAATGCAAATAATATTTTCATATTCATTTACATTCATACAGTGATACAGAATATATTCCCAAAATGTGTCTAGTGCAAACAAATGGTTTAAAAACCAATCAAATTGCAATGATGGATGTTGTCTAGGGAACCGCCTCAGCTTCGTCACCTTCATCACCTCTATCGTCTCTCCATTCATCACTGCAACTCATCAGCTAATTAACACATTTCTCAATGTGTGCCTGAAGTGGGAAGCCAACGGAGTTAGAATAGATGAATAATTAAAGTTCTGTTTAGCCAAACTACATCCCACA